>NC_082726.1:4617608-4622725 GCF_030144855.1 Hypanus sabinus | reverse complement strand
CCTCTCCAATCCTGTACCACACCCCACTATCTAGTCACTTCTCCATCCTGTACACACCACCTCAATCTAGTCACCTCTCATCCTTGTACACACCCCTCTATCTAGTCACCTCTCCATCTGTACACACCCCTCTATCTAGTCACCCTCTCCATCCTGTACACACCCCTCTATCTAGTCACCTCTACATCCTGTACACACCCCTCTATCTAGTCACTCTCCATCCTGTACACACCCCTCTATCTAGTCACCTCTCCATCCTGTACACACCCCCTTTATCTAGTCACCTCTCCATCCTGTACACACCCCTCTATCTAGTCACCTCTCCATCCTGTACACACCCCTCTATCTAGTCACCTCTCCATCCTGTACACACCCCTCTATCTAGTCACTTCTCCATCCTGTACACACCCCTCTATCTAGTCACCTCTCCATCCTGTACACACCCCTCTATCTAGTCACCTCTCCATCCTGTACACACCCCTCTATCTAGTCACCTCTCCATCCTGTACACACCCCTCTATCTAGTCACCTCTCCATCCTGTACACACCCCTCTATCTAGTCACCTCTCCATCCTGTACACACCCCTCTATCTAGTCACCTCTCCATCCTGTACACACCCCCTCTATCTGGTCACCTCTTCATCCTGTACACACCCCTCTATCTAGTCACCTCTCCATCCTGTACACACCCCTCTATCTAGTCACCTCTCCATCCTGTACACACCCCTCTATCTAGTCACCTCTCCATCCTGTACACACCCCTCTATCTAGTCACCTCTCCATCCTGTACACACCCCTCTATCTAGTCACCTCTCCATCCTGTACACACCCCTCTTATCTAGTCACCTCTCCATCCTGTACACACCCCTCTATCTAGTCACCTCTCCATCCTGTACACACCCCTCTATCTAGTCACCTCTCCATCCTGTACACACCCCTCTATCTAGTCACCTCTCCATCCTGTACACACCCCTCTATCTAGTCACCTCTCCATCCTGTACACACCCCTCTATCTAGTCACCTCTCCATCCTGTACACACCCCTCTATCTAGTCACCTCTCCATCCTGTACACACCCCTCTATCTAGTCACCTCTCCATCCTGTACACACCCCTCTATCTAGTCCCCTCTCCTTCCCTTACACACCCCTCTATCTAGTCACCTCTCCATCCTGTACACACCCCTCTATCTAGTCACCTCTCCATCCTGTACACACCCCCTATCTAGTCACTCTCCATCCCTCGTACACACCCCTCTATCTAGTCACCTTCTCCATCTTACACACCCCCTCTATCTAGTCACCTCCTCCTACCCCCTATACACACACCACTATCATCACTTCACTCACCCCTCCTCTAGTCACCTCACCCACCTCACTCCCTCTATCAGTCACCTCTCCATCCTGTACACACCCCTCTATCTAGTCACCTCCTCCATCCTGTACACACCCCTCTATCTAGCACTCCATCTTCCACCCTCAATGTCACCTCTCCATCCTGTACACACCCCTCCTATCTAGTCACCCTCTCCATCCTGTACACACCCCTCTATCTAGTCACTTCTCCATCCTGTACACACCCCTCTATCTAGTCACCTCTCCATCCTATACACACCCCTCTATCTAGTCACCTCTCCATCCTGTACACACCCCTCTATCTAGTCACCTCTCCATCCTGTACACACCCTTTTATCTAGTCACCTCTCCATCCTGTACACACCCCTTTATCTAGTCACCTCTCCATCCTGTACACACCCCTCTATCTAGTCACCTCTCCATCCTGTACACACCCCTCTATCTAGTCACCTCTCCATCCTGTACACACCCCTCTATCTAGTCACCTCTCCATCCTGTACACACCCCTCTATCTAGTCACCTCTCCATCCTGTACACACCCTTTTATCTAGTCACCTATCCATCCTGTACACACCCCTTTATCTAGTTCCCTTCTCCATCCTGTACACACCCCCTCTATCTAGTTACCTCTCCATCCTGTACACACCCCTCTATCTAGTTACCTCTCCATCCTGTACACACCCCTTTATCTAGTCACTTCTCCATCCTGTACACACCCCTCTATCTAGTCACCTCTCCATCCTGTACACACCCCTCTATCTAGTCACCTCTCCATCCTGTACACACCCCTTTATCTAGTCACCTCTCCATCCTGTACACACCCCTCTATCTAGTTACCTCTCCATCCTGTACACACCCCCTTTATCTAGTCACTTCTCCATCCTGTACACACCCCTCTATCTAGTCACCTCTCCATCCTGTACACACCCCTCTATCTAGTCACCTCTCCATACTGTACACACCCCTTATCTAGCCACCTCTCCATCCTGTACACACCCCTCTATCTAGTCACCTCTCCATCCTGTACACACCCCTCTATCTAGTCACCTCTCCATCCTGTACACACCCCTCTATCTAGTCACCTCTCCATCCTGTACACACCCCTCTATCTAGTCACCCTCTCCATCCTGTACACACCTCTCTATCTAGTCACCTCTCCATCCTGTACACACCCCTCTATCTAGTCACCTCTCCATCCTGTACACATCCCTCTATCTAGTCACCTCTCCATCCTGTACACACCCCTCTATCTAGTCACCTCTCCATCTTTGTACACACCCCTCTATCTAGTCACCTCTCCATCCTGTACACACCTCTCTATCTAGTCACCTCTCCATCCTGTACACACCCCTCTATCTGGTCACCTCTCCATCCTGTACACACCCCTCTATCTAGTCACCTCTCCATCCTGTACACACCCCTCTATCTAGTCACCTCTCCATCCTGTACACACCCCTCTATCTAGTCACCTCTCCATCCTGTACACACCCTTTTATCTAGTCACCTATCCATCCTGTACACACCCCTTTATCTAGTCACCTCTCTATCCTGTACACACCCCTCTATCTAGTCACCTCTCTATCCTGTACACACCCCTCTATCTAGTCACCTATCCATCCTGTACACACCCCTCTATCTAGTCACCTCTCCATCCTGTACACACCCCTTTATCTAGTCACCTCTCCATCCTGTACACACCCCTCTATCTAGTCACCTCTCCATCCTGTACACACCCCTCTATCTGGTCACCTCTTCATCCTGTACACACCTCTCTATCTAGTCACCTCTCCATCCTGTACACACCCCTCTATCTAGTCACCTCTCCATCCTGTACACACCCCTCTATCTAGTCACCTCTCCATCCTGTACACACCCCTCTATCTAGTCACCTCTCCATCCTGTACACACCCCTCTATCTAGTCACCTCTCCATCCTGTACACACCCCTTTATCTAGTCACCTCTCCATCATGTACACACCCCTCTATCTAGTCACCTCTCCATCCTGTACACACCCCTCTATCTAGTCACTTCTCCATCCTGTACACACCCCTCTATCTAGTCACCTCTTCATCCTGTACACACCCCTCTATCTAGTCACCTCTCCATCCTGTACACACCCCTCTATCTAGTCACCTCTCCATCCTGTACACACCCCTCTATCTAGTCACCTCTCCATCCTGTACACACCCCTCTATCTAGTCACCTCTCCATCCTGTACACACCCCTCTATCTAGTCACCTCTCCATCCTGTACATACCCCTCTATCTAGTCACCTCTCCATCCTGTACACACCCCTCTATCTAGTCACTTCTCCATCCTGTACACACCCCTCTATCTAGTCACCTCTCCATCCTGTACACACCCCTCTATCTAGTCACCTCTCCATCCTGTACACACCCCTCTATCTAGTCACTTCTCCATCCTGTACACACCCCTCTATCTAGTCACCTCTCCATCCTGTACACACCCCTCTATCTAGTCACCTCTCCATCCTGTACACACCCTTTTATCTAGTCACCTCTCCATCCTGTACACACCCCTCTATCTAGTCACCTCTCCATCCTGTACACACCTCTCTATCTCGTTGCTCTCCATCTTGTACATCTCTCTATATAGTCACCTCTCCATCCAGTCAACTCTCCATCTTGAACACCCCTCTATCTATTCACCTCTTCAGCTTTTACACCGCCATCCAGTCACTTCTCCATTTGTTACACGCTACTCTATCTAGTCACGTCTTCCTCTTGGACACACCTCTGTCGCAACTCCTCTCCATCTTGTACACATCCCTCTATCTTGTCACCTCTCGATTTTGTATACACTTCTATCTATTCACCTC
The DNA here is from genome assembly GCF_030144855.1 of Hypanus sabinus. NCBI lineage: Eukaryota > Metazoa > Chordata > Chondrichthyes > Myliobatiformes > Dasyatidae > Hypanus > Hypanus sabinus. The sequence continues at coordinate 4,618,532 of NC_082726.1, read as the reverse complement.
TCACTCATCACCTCTCCATCTTGTATACTCCTGTATCTGGTCACATCTCCATGTCACCCAGCCCACCTGCATTGTTTATGCTGATACTTTCCTATACTCTCTCCATCTCCTGTCCACAGCTTACTGGTTACACATGAGAAATCTGCACACTGCACAGTTCATCTAAAAGTAGGTGGCCCCTTCCCATGGTCCTCAAAGCCTGGAGCATCATGTTGGGCTGAAGGCCTGTTCCGGTAAGATGGCGTTGCACAAGGTGGCTGTGGCCTCTCCAGGTTCCACAAATGCTGCACCGGATGCACCATCGATCTTCAGGTTGAGCTATCGTAACTGTATGTGCAGTGTGGTGTGTGACTGAAGGTCCTGTGAGGTCCTGAAGCCTTTGGAGAGCTGGTTCGTTTAGCTGTATACATGAGTATGCTTGATTGTGACCTTTGAGTTCGTACTGTGCTCTATGTTCCTGTTCAGGGCCTACAAACCCGAGATGAAGCCAGCCCCTTGTCGAGCACTTTGCAAACAGCAGCAGGGACTCTCTCCTCTGCTCATTGGAACTGAGAAACCTGTACTATCCTCCACTCTGCTGTAGACTTCACACATCAATGCCCCTTTCACAGGGAATAATTTCTAGAGGGATTTACTCGTGATTAATCCTGAAAACTCATTAGAAGTACTCAGTAATTAAAACACAGAGCACACTCTATCAGCAATCAGCCCAGTCCAACAGTAACCAACTCCTTCAGCAGCGACATTCCCCCTGGATTGCACGCCATTCCACTTGCTCCAAGTTGTGTAGCCTCATTAATTCAAGGAGGGCTTTACACAACAGAAACAGCACTGATTGAAACAAAACAAATAAAGACTTGACTTGCATTTCTATGATACCTTACCTCAGCAACAGTCACCTTGTAGTCATAAAGAGCTACAGCA
>NC_082726.1:4572608-4612608 GCF_030144855.1 Hypanus sabinus | reverse complement strand
GCATCACCTCTGACAGGTCATCTCCACTACAACCCACCTTCCAGCAACACGTCCAGCATCACCTCTGACAGGTCATCTCCACTACAACCCACCTTCCAGCAACACGTCCAGCATCACCTCTGACAGGTCATTCCCCCACTACAACCCACCTTCCAGCAACACGTCCAGCATCACCTCTGACAGGTCTTTCCCCCACTACCACCCACCTTCCAGCAACACGTCCAGCATCACCTCTGACAGGTCATCTCCACTACAACCCACCTTCCAGCAACACGTCCAGCATCACCTCTGACAGGTCATCTCCACTACAACCCACCTTCCAGCAACACGTCCAGCATCACCTCTGACAGGTCATTCCCCCACTACCACCCACCTTCCAGCAACACGTCCAGCATCACCTCTGACAGGTCATCTCCACTACAACCCACCTTCCAGCAACACGTCCAGCATCACCTCTGACAGGTCATCTCCACTACAACCCACCTTCCAGCAACACGTCCAGCATCACCTCTGACAGGTCATCTCCACTACAACCCACCTTCCAGCAACACGTCCAGCATCACCTCTGACAAGTCATTCCCCCACTACCACCCACCTTCCAGCAACATGTCCAGCATCTCCTCTGACAGGTCATCTCCACTGCAACGCACCTTCCAGCAACACGTCCAGCATCACCTCTGACAGGTCATCTCCACTACAACCCACCTTCCAGCAACACGTCCAGCATCACCTCTGACAGGTCATTCCCCCACTACCACCCACCTTCCAGCAACACGTCCAGCATCACCTCTGACAGGTCATTCTCCCACTACCACCCACCTTCCAGCAACACGTCCAGCATCACCTCTGACAGGTCATTCCCCCACTACCACCCACCTTCCAGCAACACGTCCAGCATCACCTCTGACAGGTCATTTCCACTATCACCCATCTTCCAGCAACACGTCCAGCATCACCTCTGACAGGTCATTCCCCCACTACCACCCACCTTCCAGCAACACGTCCAGCATCACCTCTGACAGGTCATTTCCACTATCACCCATCTTCCAGCAACACGTCCAGCATCACCTCTGACAGATCATCTCCACTACAACCCACCTTCCAGCAACACGTCCAGCATCACCTCTGACAGATCATCTCCACTACAACCCACCTTTCAGCAACACGTCCAGCATCACCTCTGACAGGTCATCTCCACTACAACCCACCTTCCAGCAACACGTCCAGCATCACCTCTGACAGGTCATCTCCACTACAACCCACCTTCCAGCAACACGTCCAGCATCACCTCTGACAGGTCATCTCCACTACAACCCACCTTCCAGCAACACGTCCAGCATCACCTCTGACAGGTCATTCCCCCACTACAACCCACCTTCCAGCAACACGTCCAGCATCACCTCTGACAGGTCTTTCCCCCACTACCACCCACCTTCCAGCAACACGTCCAGCATCACCTCTGACAGGTCATCTCCACTACAACCCACCTTCCAGCAACACGTCCAGCATCACCTCTGACAGGTCATCTCCACTACAACCCACCTTCCAGCAACACGTCCAGCATCACCTCTGACAGGTCATTCCCCCACTACCACCCACCTTCCAGCAACACGTCCAGCATCACCTCTGACAGGTCATCTCCACTACAACCCACCTTCCAGCAACACGTCCAGCATCACCTCTGACAGGTCATCTCCACTACAACCCACCTTCCAGCAACACGTCCAGCATCACCTCTGACAGGTCATCTCCACTACAACCCACCTTCCAGCAACACGTCCAGCATCACCTCTGACAAGTCATTCCCCCACTACCACCCACCTTCCAGCAACATGTCCAGCATCTCCTCTGACAGGTCATCTCCACTGCAACCCACCTTCCAGCAACACGTCCAGCATCACCTCTGACAGGTCATCTCCACTACAACCCACCTTCCAGCAACACGTCCAGCATCACCTCTGACAGGTCATTCCCCCACTACCACCCACCTTCCAGCAACACGTCCAGCATCACCTCTGACAGGTCATTCTCCCACTACCACCCACCTTCCAGCAACACGTCCAGCATCACCTCTGACAGGTCATCTCCACTACAACCCACCTTCCAGCAACACGTCCAGCATCACCTCTGACAGGTCATTCCCCCACTACCACCCACCTTCCAGCAACACGTCCAGCATCACCTCTGACAGGTCATTCCCCCACTACCACCCATCTTCCAGCAACACATCCAGCATCACCTCTGACAGGTCATCTCCACTACAACCCACCTTCCAGCAACACGTCCAGCATCACCTCTGACAGGTCATTCCCCCACTACCACCCACCTTCCAGCAACACGTCCAGCATCACCTCTGACAGGTCATTCCCCCACTACCACCCACCTTTCAGCAACACGTCCAGCATCACCTCTGACAGGTCATCTCCACTACAACCCACCTTCCAGCAACACGTCCAGCATCACCTCTGACAGGTCATTCCCCCACTACCACCCACCTTCCAGCAACACGTCCAGCATCACCTCTGACAGGTCATTCCCCCACTACCACCCACCTTCCAGCAACACGTCCAGCATCACCTCTGACAGGTCATCTCCACTACAACCCACCTTCCAGCAACACGTCCAGCATCACCTCTGACAGGTCATTCCCCCACTACCACCCACCTTCCAGCAACACGTCCAGCATCACCTCTGACAGGTCATCTCCACTATCACCCACCTTCCAGCAACACGTCCAGCATCACCTCTGACAGGTCATTCCCCCACTACAACCCACCTTCCAGCAACACGTCCAGCATCACCTCTGACAGGTCATCTCCACTACAACCCACCTTCCAGCAACACGTCCAGCATCACCTCTGACAGGTCATTCCCCCACTACCACCCACCTTCCAGCAACACGTCCAGCATCACCTCTGACAGGTCATTCTCCCACTACCACCCACCTTCCAGCAACACGTCCAGCATCACCTCTGACAGGTCATCTCCACTACAACCCACCTTCCAGCAACACGTCCAGCATCACCTCTGACAGGTCATTCCCCCACTACCACCCACCTTCCAGCAACACGTCCAGCATCACCTCTGACAGGTCATTCCCCCACTACCACCCATCTTCCAGCAACACATCCAGCATCACCTCTGACAGGTCATCTCCACTACAACCCACCTTCCAGCAACACGTCCAGCATCACCTCTGACAGGTCATTCCCCCACTACAACCCACCTTCCAGCAACACGTCCAGCATCACCTCTGACAGGTCATTCCCCCACTACCACCCACCTTCCAGCAACACGTCCAGCATCACCTCTGACAGGTCATCTCCACTATCACCCACCTTCCAGCAACACGTCCAGCATCACCTCTGACAGGTCATTCCCCCACTACCACCCACCTTCCAGCAACACGTCCAGCATCACCTCTGACAGGTCATCTCCACTATCACCCACCTTCCAGCAACACGTCCAGCATCACCTCTGACAGGTCATCTCCCCCACTACAACCCACCTTCCAGCAACACGTCCAGCATCACCTCTGACAGGTCATCTCCACTACAACCCACCTTCCAGCAACACGTCCAGCATCACCTCTGACAGGTCATTCCCCCACTACCACCCACCTTCCAGCAACACGTCCAGCATCACCTCTGACAGGTCATTCCCCCACTACCACCCACCTTCCAGCAACACGTCCAGCATCACCTCTGACAGGTCATCTCCACTACCACCCACCTTCCAGCAACACGTCCAGCATCACCTCTGACAGGTCATCTCCACTACAACCCACCTTCCAGCAACACGTCCAGCATCACCTCTGACAGGTCATTCCCCCACTACAACCCATCTTCCAGCAACACGTCCAGCATCACCTCTGACAGGTCATCTCCACTACAACCCATCTTCCAGCAACACGTCCAGCATCACCTCTGACAGGTCATCTCCACTACAACCCACCTTCCAGCAACACGTCCAGCATCACCTCTGACAGGTCATTCCCCCACTACAACCCATCTTCCAGCAACACGTCCAGCATCACCTCTGACAGGTCATTTCCACTATCACCCATCTTCCAGCAACACGTCCAGCATCACCTCTGACAGGTCATCTCCACTACAACCCACCTTCCAGCAACACGTCCAGCATCACCTCTGACAGATCATCTCCACTACAACCCACCTTTCAGCAACACGTCCAGCATCACCTCTGACAGGTCATCTCCACTACAACCCACCTTCCAGCAACACGTCCAGCATCACCTCTGACAGGTCATCTCCACTACAACCCACCTTCCAGCAACACGTCCAGCATCACCTCTGACAGGTCATCTCCACTACAACCCACCTTCCAGCAACACGTCCAGCATCACCTCTGACAGGTCATTCCCCCACTACAACCCATCTTCCAGCAACACGTCCAGCATCACCTCTGACAGGTCATCTCCACTACAACCCACCTTCCAGCAACACGTCCAGCATCACCTCTGACAGGTCATTCCCCCACTACCACCCACCTTCCAGCAACACGTCCAGCATCACCTCTGACAGGTCATCTCCACTACAACCCACCTTCCAGCAACACGTCCAGCATCACCTCTGACAGGTCATTCCCCCACTACCACCCACCTTCCAGCAACACGTCCAGCATCACCTCTGACAGGTCATTCCCCCACTACCACCCATCTTCCAGCAACACGTCCAGCATCACCTCTGACAGGTCATCTCCACTACAACCCACCTTCCAGCAACACGTCCAGCATCACCTCTGACAGGTCATTCCCCCACTACCACCCATCTTCCAGCAACACGTCCAGCATCACCTCTGACAGGTCATTCCCCCACTACAACCCACCTTCCAGCAACACGTCCAGCATCACCTCTGACAGGTCATTCCCCCACTACAACCCATCTTCCAGCAACACGTCCAGCATCACCTCTGACAGGTCATTCCCCCACTATCACCCACCTTCCAGCAACACGTCCAGCATCACCTCTGACAGGTCACCTCCCCACTATCACCCACCTTCCAGCAACACGTCCAGCATCACCTCTGACAGGTCATCTCCACTACAACCCACCTTCCAGCAACACGTCCAACATCACCTCTGACAGGTCATTCCCCCACTACCACCCACCCTCCAGCAACACGTCCAGCATCACCTCTGACAGGTCATTCCCCCACTACCACCCACCTTCCAGCAACACATCCAGCATCACCTCTGACAGGTCATTCCCCCACTACCACCCACCTTCCAGCAACACGTCCAGCATCACCTCTGACAGGTCATCTCCACTACAACCCACCTTCCAGCAACACGTCCAGCATCACCTCTGACAGGTCATTCCCCCACTACCACCCACCTTCCAGCAACACGTCCAGCATCACCTCTGACAGGTCATTCCCCCACTACCACCCACCTTCCAGCAACACGTCCAGCATCACCTCTGACAGGTCATCTCCACTACAACCCACCTTCCAGCAACACGTCCAGCATCACCTCTGACAGGTCATCTCCACTACAACCCACCTTCCAGCAACACGTCCAGCATCACCTCTGACAGGTCATTCCCCCACTACCACCCACCTTCCAGCAACACGTCCAGCATCACCTCTGACAGGTCATTCCCCCACTACCACCCACCTTTCAGCAACACGTCCAGCATCACCTCTGACAGGTCATCTCCACTACAACCCACCTTCCAGCAACACGTCCAGCATCACCTCTGACAGGTCATTCCCCCACTACAACCCACCTTTCAGCAACACATCCAGCATCACCTCTGACAGGTCATTCCCCCACTACCACCCACCTTCCAGCAACACGTCCAGCATCACCTCTGACAGGTCATCTCCACTACAACCCACCTTCCAGCAACACGTCCAGCATCACCTCTGACAGGTCATTCCCCCACTACCACCCACCTTCCAGCAACACGTCCAGCATCACCTCTGACAGGTCATCTCCACTACAACCCACCTTCCAGCAACACGTCCAGCATCACCTCTGACAGGTCATCTCCCCACTATCACCCACCTTCCAGCATCACGTCCAGCATCACCTCTGACAGGTCACCTCCCCACTATCACCCACCTTCCAGCAACACGTCCAGCATCACCTCTGACAGATCATTTCCACTATCACCCATCTTCCAGCAACACGTCCAGCATCACCTCTGACAGATCATTTCCACTATCACCCCACCCTCCCACGTCCTGAGAAACACATCCAGCATTCACAATCACTCCTTATATAGGAACTACTTCAACATCTGACTGCCGTTCTCTCCCCCCACTGTGATCACATCCTTCCTATAACATGGCGATCACAACTGTGCATGGTGGTCCAAGTGCAGACTAGCCAATGTTCTACAAAGCTCTTTTCACTTTGGGGATGCAGCACAGTAGCAGGTCATTCTGGCTGAATGGCCCACCACTGCACAATTACTCCCTTGTGACCAATTAACCTACTAGCCGGTACGTCTGTGGCCTGTGGGAGGAAACCGGAGCAGCTGGAGGAAACCCACACAATCACGGGGAGACGATACCAACTCCTTACAGACAGCGGCACGGGGTCACTATTATTTCAGCCCAGCACGTAAGTGCAATCGTGAAGAAAGCATAGCAGCTCCTCTCCTTTAGAAATTTGTGCAGATTCAGCATGGCAGACTTGTATCGTTGTGTGCTGGGGAGTATAGTGACCGGCTGGATCGCAGCCTGGTACGGAACTGCCCTTGAACAGGAAATTCTACAAGAAGTTATGGTTATGAGCCAGTCTATCACAGGGGAAGCCCTCCCTAACACTGAGCACATCAACACGGAGCATGATCACAGGAAAGCAGTATCAGGAACCCCACTACCCAGGCCACGCTCTCCTCTCACTGCTGCCATCAGGAAGGAGGTACAAGAGCCTCAGGACCCACAGCACTAGGTTCAGGAACAGTTATTACCCCTCAACCATCTGGGTCTTGAACCAGAGGGGATAATTTCACTTGCCCCATCAATGAACTTTTCCCACAGCTAATGGACTCGCTCTCAAGGACTCTTCATCTCATATCCTCAATATTTATTGCTTATTTATTTATCATTATTATTTCTTACTTTTAGTATTTGCACAGCTGTTGTTCACCCTGCTGGTGTGGTCTTTCATTGATTCTATTACAGTTGTTGGAGTTATTCAGTATGTCCTCGAGAAAATGAATCTCAATCATTGTATATGGTGATATATGTGTCTTTTCAGTCAATGATGGTAGAGTAGCGATCACCAACCTTTCTAAGCCCAAGATCCCCTACCTTGGCCTTAGTAAAAGGCAAGATCAACCCCAGATCAATTAGACCAGAAGTAAAACCCTGAAACCTGGAAGTGGAAATAATGTATAAACACCAGGGGTACCCACCCTTTTTTTGCACTGTGGACCAGTTTAATATTGACAATATTCTTGTGGACCGTCCAACGGGGGGGGGGGGGGGCGGGGAGGGTGTTAAACACAACCGGAATACAGCGATACTCGAAGCAGGTTCCTTATGTTCAGTCTATTCCGCTATTTAGTTTTCGCGGCTCTCGACACTTAGCTTCTGTCCCACGCTGCTCTCGTTTTTTCAGCTGAAAAAACTCAACGTGTTTGTCTTTAAGTGCAGGGTGCTTGGTCTCGGGGTACTGAAGCAGTTTTGAGTGCCTTATTGCCTCATTAGACAGCCTCCCGCCTGCCTGCCGCCGGGTGCAGCCGGTCGTGGCTGGGGTGAGAGGACAAGGTCAGGGTCGAAGGTCCCCGTGCTGGGGCTGCGGCGGTCGCAGTCTGGAGAGGGCTACCGAGCGAGAAGTGCGTTAGGACACGCGCCCGCCCCCCTTGTAGGATCCATCAGCCGACAAAAGTTTGCTTCAATAGATCGCAGTGAGGTAGCTGCTCTGTTACTTATGAAACCCTGAGCCCGAATTAGGTCACCTGCGAATATTTTAGCACCGGGTTCCCCACGAACATTCGGTGTGCTGAACAGGTGTAGAGGCGGTGCCCATCTGTCCGTGCTCCAGGCCTGTAGCAATGGCACTTCCTGCCAGCCGCACGAGACCAACCAGAGATCCCTGGCGCAAGTGTGTCACTGCGTTTAGGCGATTGATGACCTCGTGTGAGTTCAAGTTCAACAGTGGGCGTAACGGAATGAGGAAAGGTGCAGCTGACTCACATCATTTCCTCACTGCCCTGTGGTTGGGGACCACTGAATTACACTGTGTAGTGCGGGGGGAGCTACACGCATGCGCACTGGGCAGAAAGAACGGAACTAAAACCCTGCAACCCGGAAACAATCTCTCAATATTTGTGTATTTATTTTTCTTTTTTTTTCGGGATCTGCTGGGAAGGTCTCAAAGAACAACTAGTTAATCACGATCAACGGGTTGGCGACCGCTATGGTAGTGACCAAAGGAACCAGAATCAGGTTTATTATCACCGGCATGTGACGTGACATTTGTTAACTTAGCAGCAGCAGTTCAATGCAATACATAATCTAGAAGAAAGATAAATAAATAAATCAATCAATTACAGGATTCATATATTGAATAGATTAAAATCATGCAAAAACAGAAATACTATATATTAAAAAAGTGAGGTAGTGTTCAATGTCCATTTAGGAATCGGATGGCAGAGGGGAAGGAACTGTTCCTGAATCGCTGAGTGTGTGCTTCAGGCTTCTGTGTCTCCTACCTGATGGTAACAGTGAGAAAAGGACATGCCCTGGGTGCTGGAGGTCCTTAATAATGGATGCTGCCTTTCTGAGACACTGCTCCCTAAAGGTGTCCTGGGTACTTTGTGGGCTAGTGCCCAAGATGGGAACCCTCTGCAGCTTCTTTCGGTCCTGTGCAGTAGCCCCTCCATACCAGACAGTGATGCAGCCTGTCAGAATGCTCTCCACAGTACATCTATAAGTTTTTGAGTGTATTTTTTGACATGTGAAATCTCTTCAAACTCCTAATGAGGTATAGTCGCTGTCTTGCCTTATTTTACAACTACATCGAAATGTTGGGACCAGGTTGGATCCTCAGAGATCTTGACACCCAGGAACTTGAAACTGCTCACTCTCTCCACTTCTGATCCCTCTATGAGGATTGGTATGTGTTCCTTCGTCTTACCCTTCCTGAAGCCCACAATCAGCTCTTTCGTCTTACTGACGTTGAGTGCCAGGTTGTTGTTGTGGCACCATTCCACTAGTTGACAAATCTCACTCCTGTACGCCCTCTCGTCACCACCTGAGATTCTACCAACAATGGTTGTATCGTCAGAAAATTTATAGATGGTATTTGAGCTATGCCTAGCCACACAGTCATGTGTATAGAGAGAGTAGAGCAGTGGGCTAAGCACACAGACTGAGGTGCACCAATGTTGATCCTCAGCGAGGAGGATATATTATCACCAATCTGCACAGATTGTGGTCTTTTGGTTAGGAAATTGAGGATCCAATTGTAGAGGGAGGTACAGAGGCTTAGTTTCTGCAACTTCTCAATCAGAATTGTGGGAAATGCTGAGCTATAGTTGATGAACAGCACCTTGACGTAGGTGTTTGTGCTATCCAGGTGGTCTAAAGTTGTGAGCAGAACTATTGATAGGCAAATTGCAGTGGGTCCAGGCACCCTTCCCTCCTGAAGTTCACCCTTGGGCAAGGTGTAGCACCTGCTTAGGCCCCCAGATCAGGGTTACGTGAACCCATGGGAGCAGGTGGTGGACAGTCGTATGATCAGCTAGTTAATATCACAAGTCCTGGTTATGTGACCACTGACGCCAGGCAGATATTCTCTGAAGAGCATTGATAATGGCTGGGGTCACCCGTCTTGTAAAAGCACTGTCCACAAGAAGTCAATAGCAAACCACTTGTCGAAAAATTTGCCAAGAGCAATCTTGGTTATGGAAAGACCATGATTACCCACGTCACCTGACACTACACAGAATAATGTTGATTTGTACTTTTAGAATAAATTTACTTTGAACTGCAATCGTGTTATGCTCACCACTATACATCACATCCCTGCTCGTACAGTCACTATTGTCACACTGGCCACGATCACTTGTCTTTGCTCCACCCTAGCTCCCTGTGAAGTACTAGGGTTAGAGTTGGGTTGGGCTCCCAGTTAAGGGTTTCAGCAACAAGGTGGGTGAATGGCTTTGAAAAAAATAGCCATAACTGGGTGGCAGAGAGGTTTGATGGGCTGAATGGCCTCCCATTGCCCAGAGTGGATTGAGGATGGGTCAGGGCAGTAACGCAGCTGTTCTAGAGCTCTCGGTAGCCCGTGCTCCGGGCTGGTTCTTGTGAGCCTGACCAGACTGGGAAGGCTGGCCAGCACTGTGGACTTCAGGAAGGGGAAATCAGGAGAACGCACACCAGTCCTCATCAAGGGAAGTGTAGGCAGCTCATGTTGTTGGACGTCAGCATCACAGAGGATCTATTCTGGGTCCAACACATCGGTGCAATTGTGTAAAAGGCACGGGGGTGGGAATTTGAGGAGATTTAGTATGTCACCAAAACCTCTTGCAAGTCTCTACAGATGTGCTGGAGAGCATTCTGACTGTCTCATGTGAAGTGTGGAAGCTCTAATGCACAGGATCAACAGGTTCCAGCTCCATCACAGGGACATCTGCAAGAGGCGGTGGCTCAGGAAGGGGGTATCCCTACTCCCTGGTATTGCCCTCTTCTCGTCGCTACCCTCAAGGAGCCTGAAGACACACATCTGAGGTTTCAGGAGCTGTTTCTTCCCTCTGCCGTCAGATTTCTGAACGGTCCATGAACACGACCTGACTATTCCTCTTTAGCACTGCTTTTAGGTCATGCCGTCACAGAACAGCACATTTCATCAGTGATACTAAAGCCAGTGCTGATTCTGCCACACCACCAAGTGATTTCTCCTTTGTCCTACCTGTTAATGACATTCTCTGATCATGTATCCTAGCCTGTGCCCTCGGGACGTGCGGGCACCATTTGGTGAGGATGCTGATCCATCTGCTGTCTGTAATCCAGACCCTCTCAGCAGTCTGTGTCTCTTTACCGACTTATGCACAGGTCCCAACCCCCAGCAGATTTAGTTTCTTTTATCTTTATTTAGAGATACAGCGCGGGACAAGTCCTTTCAGCCTTTCGAGCTGTGCCACTCCTACTTAACCCTAACTGAATCACAGGACAATTTACAATCACCAATTAACACATAACTGGACTATGGACAGATACCGGAGCTCTGGGAGAAAACCACACATTCCACAGGGAGGATGTCCTCTCAGAACAGCAGCAGAATTGAACTCTGAGCTCACAGTCTGTGGGGGTGAGTTGGTGGGGATGTGGAGAGACTGAGACAGGAGTGCTGTGGTAGAATTGAACTCTGAGCTCACAGTCTGTGGGGGTGAGTTGGTGGGGATGTGGAGAGACTGAGACAGGAGTGCTGTGGTAGAATTGAACTCTGAGCTCACAGTCTGTGGGGGTGAGTTGGTGGGGATGTGGAGAGACTGAGACAGGAGTGCTGTGGTAGAATTGAACTCTGAGCTCACAGTCTGTGGGGGTGAGTTGGTGGGGATGTGGAGAGACTGAGACAGGAGTGCTGTGGTAGAATTGAACTCTGAGCTCACAGTCTGTGGGGGTGAGTTGGTGGGGATGTGGAGAGACTGAGACAGGAGTGCTGTGGTAGAATTGAACTCTGAGCTCACAGTCTGTGGGGGTGAGTTGGTGGGGATGTGGAGAGACTGAGACAGGAGTGCTGTGGTAGAATTGAACTCTGAGCTCACAGTCTGTGGGGGTGAGTTGATGGGGATGTGGAGAGACTGAGACAGGAGTGCTGTGGTAGAATTGAACTCTGAGCTCACAGTCTGTGGGGGTGAGTTGGTGGGGATGTGGAGAGACTGAGACAGGAGTGCTGTGGTAGAATTGAACTCTGAGCTCACAGTCTGTGGGGGTGAGTTGGTGGGGATGTGGAGAGACTGAGACAGGAGTGCTGTGGTAGAATTGAACTCTGAGCTCACAGTCTGTGGGGGTGAGTTGGTGGGGATGTGGAGAGACTGAGACAGGAGTGCTGTGGTAGAATTGAACTCTGAGCTCACAGTCTGTGGGGGTGAGTTGGTGGGGATGTGGAGAGACTGAGACAGGAGTGCTGTGGTAGAATTGAACTCTGAGCTCACAGTCTGTGGGGGTGAGTTGGTGGGGATGTGGAGAGACTGAGACAGGAGTGCTGTGGTAGAATTGAACTCTGAGCTCACAGTCTGTGGGGGTGAGTTGGTGGGGATGTGGAGAGACTGAGACAGGAGTGCTGTGGTAGAATTGAACTCTGAGCTCACAGTCTGTGGGGGTGAGTTGGTGGGGATGTGGAGAGACTGAGACAGGAGTGCTGTGGTAGAATTGAACTCTGAGCTCACAGTCTGTGGGGGTGAGTTGGTGGGGATGTGGAGAGACTGAGACAGGAGTGCTGTGGTAGAATTGAACTCTGAGCTCACAGTCTGTGGGGGTGAGTTGGTGGGGATGTGGAGAGACTGAGACAGGAGTGCTGTGGTAGAATTGAACTCTGAGCTCACAGTCTGTGGGGGTGAGTTGGTGGGGATGTGGAGAGACTGAGACAGGAGTGCTGTGGTAGAATTGAACTCTGAGCTCACAGTCTGTGGGGGTGAGTTGGTGGGGATGTGGAGAGACTGAGACAGGAGTGCTGTGGTAGAATTGAACTCTGAGCTCACAGTCTGTGGGGGTGAGTTGGTGGGGATGTGGAGAGACTGAGACAGGAGTGCTGTGGTAGAATTGAACTCTGAGCTCACAGTCTGTGGGGGTGAGTTGATGGGGATGTGGAGAGACTGAGACAGGAGTGCTGTGGTAGAATTGAACTCTGAGCTCACAGTCTGTGGGGGTGAGTTGATGGGGATGTGGAGAGACTGAGACAGGAGTGCTGTGGTAGAATTGAACTCTGAGCTCACAGTCTGTGGGGGTGAGTTGGTGGGGATGTGGAGAGACTGAGACAGGAGTGCTGTGGTAGAATTGAACTCTGAGCTCACAGTCTGTGGGGGTGAGTTGGTGGGGATGTGGAGAGACTGAGACAGGAGTGCTGTGGTAGAATTGAACTCTGAGCTCACAGTCTGTGGGGGTGAGTTGGTGGGGATGTGGAGAGACTGAGACAGGAGTGCTGTGGTAGAATTGAACTCTGAGCTCACAGTCTGTGGGAGTGAGTTGGTGGGGATGTGGAGAGACTGAGACAGGAGTGCTGTGGTAGAATTGAACTCTGAGCTCACAGTCTGTGGGGGTGAGTTGGTGGGGATGTGGAGAGACTGAGACAGGAGTGCTGTGGTAGAATTGAACTCTGAGCTCACAGTCTGTGGGGGTGAGTTGGTGGGGATGTGGAGAGACTGAGACAGGAGTGCTGTGGTAGAATTGAACTCTGAGCTCACAGTCTGTGGGGGTGAGTTGATGGGGATGTGGAGAGACTGAGACAGGAGTGCTGTGGTAGAATTGAACTCTGAGCTCACAGTCTGTGGGGGTGAGTTGATGGGGATGTGGAGAGACTGAGACAGGAGTGCTGTGGTAGAATTGAACTCTGAGCTCACAGTCTGTGGGGGTGAGTTGGTGGGGATGTGGAGAGACTGAGACAGGAGTGCTGTGGTAGAATTGAACTCTGAGCTCACAGTCTGTGGGGGTGAGTTGGTGGGGATGTGGAGAGACTGAGACAGGAGTGCTGTGGTAGAATTGAACTCTGAGCTCACAGTCTGTGGGGGTGAGTTGGTGGGGATGTGGAGAGACTGAGACAGGAGTGCTGTGGTAGAATTGAACTCTGAGCTCACAGTCTGTGGGGGTGAGTTGGTGGGGATGTGGAGAGACTGAGACAGGAGTGCTGTGGTAGAATTGAACTCTGAGCTCACAGTCTGTGGGGGTGAGTTGATGGGGATGTGGAGAGACTGAGACAGGAGTGCTGTGGTAGAATTGAACTCTGAGCTCACAGTCTGTGGGGGTGAGTTGGTGGGGATGTGGAGAGACTGAGACAGGAGTGCTGTGGTAGAATTGAACTCTGAGCTCACAGTCTGTGGGGGTGAGTTGATGGGGATGTGGAGAGACTGAGACAGGAGTGCTGTGGTAGAATTGAACTCTGAGCTCACAGTCTGTGGGGGTGAGTTGGTGGGGATGTGGAGAGACTGAGACAGGAGTGCTGTAGTAGGGGTGTCATTGGGTAGTTGCTGTTGGTATGGACTCGGTATGTTGAGGTGTTTGCCTCTGAAAACTGGGGAACTCAACAGACAGATGTGGGCCAGATTCCTTTATAATGATTCAGTCTTGGTCACAGGGACACCTGGGGTTCGGCAGTCTAAATGTCCAGCCTTCCCATATCTGGGGCAACACACATAAAATGCCGGAGGAACTCAGCAGCATCTATGGAAATGAATAAACAGTCAATGTTTTATCAGGACTGGAAGGGAAGGAGGGAAAGCCAGAAGATGATAGGTGAAGCCAGGTGGCTGGGGAAGGGAACGAAGTAAGGTATAGGACTGGTGAAGAAGGAATCTGATAGGAGAGTGGATCATGGAAGAAAGGGAAGGAGGAGGGGAGGGGTAGTAATAGGCAGATGAGGAGAGAAGTAAAAGCAGAACAAGAGAGGGAAATTGAAGGGGGAAAAAATTACCAAAATTTGCAGAAATCGATGTTCATGCCATCAGGTTGGAGGCTACCCAGATGGAATATGAGTGTTGCTCTTCCAACTTGAGAGTGGCCTCATAGTGGCAGAAGAGGAGTTCATGGACTGACATGTCAGAATGGGAACAGGGATTGGAATTAATATGGTTGGTCACCAGGAAATCCTACTTGTTGAGGATGGAGCGAAGATGGTCGATGATCTACAAACGGTTTGTACATCCGGTCTCACCAATGTAGTGGAGGTCGCATTGGGAGCACTGGATACAGTAGATAGCCCTACCTGATTCGCAGGGGAAGTGTTGCCTCATCTGGAGGGACTGGAGGTGAGGGAGGAGGTGAATGGGCAGGTGTAGCACTTCGGCTGCTTTCAGGGATAAGTTCCGGGAGGGAGATTAGTAGGGAGGGACAAGTGGACAGAAATCACAGAGGAAGCAATCCCTGCAAAAAGTGAAGGAGGGGGCTGAGTGAATGGAGGAATAGTATATAAAACCCATATACTTTATCTAATGTAGGGACAGCATGGTAGCATAGTGCCAGAGAACTGGGTTCAATTCCCAGCCCCGCCTGTAAGGAGTTTACACATTCTCCCTGTGACCATGTGGGTTTCCTCTTGGTGCTCTGGTTTCCTCCCATATCCCAAAGACGTACGTATGTGTTAGTAATTGGGTGTAATCGGGTGGTGCAGGCTTACTGGTGGAAGGGCCTGTTACCATGCTGGATCTCTAAATAAAATGTTTAAAAATGGAGAGAGGGGTGCGTGTATTGACCCCTGTTTTGGGTGGTGGTCAAGAAAGATACCTGAGGAGGCTCTTAGGTAGGAAAAGAGAGGGCTAAATTGATCTTAGAGTAGCTTAAAGGGCCAGCAGAGCATTGTGGGCTGAAGGGCCTGTAGTATACTGTTCTACGTTCTGATGTCTGAAATGACTCAGACGGATTATGTGATTGGGCAGCTGTGGCTCAGTGTGACCTGATGGGAAACAAAGCACAAAATGCAGGAAAAACTTTGGTGGCAGTAAATAAGCACCATTTGTTTCTCTCTCCAGGAACATTGCCTGATTGGCTGAGTATATCCCACATTTTAATTAGGAAACTTGGGAATGCAACATCTGACTCATTAGAAGTGAGGGGTCAAACACAAGGGCAAATAAAAAGGAGTGCTGATCCTTTGTCTCATGGCTGAAGGGTAAAGTGGGGGGGGGAGAGGGGGGGACACACATCACTGGGCCCCTCACAACAAGGATATGGTCACCAGTAGGTACCATGCAAGTTCACTGGCACAGTAAGACAACTGAAAAGTGTTGCATTGCAGAGAGAGATTGCAAATAAGCACATGTCCCCGAAAAGAGCAGATCAGTGGATGACCTAATCAGCAGCTATACTTCATTAGAAGTTTGAGGAGATTTGGCATGTTGCAAATTTCTACAGCTGCACGTACAGGAGAGCACTCTGACCGGTTGTCTTACTGTCTCGTGTGGACAGGATCAGAAAAGCCTGCAGAAAGTTAGCAACTCAGTGTTAACCAGATACCCCATGAGCACAGCCTTCCCTACCATTTTCAAAAGGCAATGCTCCAGAAGGAGGCTTTCATCACTAATAGCACCAACACATGCTCTCTTCTCATTACCACCATCAGGAAGGAAGTACAGGAGCCTGAAGACCCTCACTCAACATTTTAGAAACAGTTTCTTCTCTACCATCAGATTTCTGAGCAGTCCATAAACTGCATCACTATTTTTGTTCTTTATTTTGCACTACTTATTCAATTTATGTACATACGTGCAGTACTGTGCAAAAGTCTTAGGCACTTGTATATCACTAGGGTGTCCAGGACTTTAGTGCAGTACTGCAGTTGTCAAAGTAGAGAAGAGGGCGAGCTTGTAAATCTAGCAGGAGCAAAGCGTGTTGGGACTGGCGAGAGCGGAGTGCCGTGAAAGGGGTGTGGGACAGGTGGTAAACAATTGGTCATTACAGAATGTCTCTCTGGTGTTGCCCACACACTCACTCTCCTCTCCCTTCGCCTTTTCCCAACCCTGATTTCCCTAATATGCCCCCTTCCCACTCTCAGTCCAGAAAAGAGACCCATATCAGAATCAGGTCCATCATCACTGACTTGGGTCATGAAATGAGCTTCTTTTCACAGCAGTCCAGTGCAAAAGTCTTAGGCACACTTGCTATATATACATTGCTAAGACTTCTGCACAGTTCTGTATACGTAGTGGCCACTTTATTAGGTACACCTGTACGTTTATGTAAATACCTATCAGCCAATCATATGACAGCAACTCCAAGTATAAAAGCATGTGGACACGGTCGGGAGGTTCTGTTGTTGTTCAGGCTAAGCATCGGAATGGGGAAGACGTGATCTAAGTTACTCTGACTGCGGAATGATTGTTGGTACCAGATGGGGTGGTTTGAGTATCTCAGGAACTGCTGATCTTCTGGGATTTTCATGCACAACAGTCTCTAGAATTTGCAGAGAATGGTGTGAAAAACAAAAACAAATCCGGTGAGTGGCAGCTCTGTTGGTGAAAATGCCTTGTTTTTGAAAGAGGTCAGAGGAGAATGGCCAGACTGGTTCAACTGACAGGAAGATGACAGTAACTCGAATAACCACACATTACAACAATGGAGTGCAGAAAATCATCTCTGAAAACACACGACATGCCAAACCTTAAAGTGGATGGGCTGCAGCAGCAGAGGACCACGAACACACACTCAGTGGCCACGTCATTAGGTAGAGGAGGTACTGGGCCTTAAGGCCACTGAGTGTATTCTGAACCACAGATCCAAGCCTCTCATGGTAAAACACAAAGGCGATCTTTTGCATGGCAGGAGGGTAGGAAATGACAACTTCTTTCCCAAAAGCTTCCTGTCAATGGAGCTTGAAGACTGAGAGTGGTTGTAGTTCAGCGTGTTCTTGGGCTGTATCTGATGTGGACCTGACTGTTGAACTAACTTGGAGACCTGCAGCTGGCAGTACATCCCTTCACATAGCTGCAGATGTAAGAGGCGTCCGTGCGAATGAAACTGAATTAATCACCCTTCAGTTTTACGCATGTCCACACTGGTGTCACATTGCCAGGATATAAGTGGAAACTGCTGAGTGGGCAAGTCCCTGACTGGTGTATAGAGGGCAGGTTCTGTGACAGCACCATCAGCATTCACCGGGATGGTGGAACAGCTGCCGGATTTTTCTCCTCCACTGCGCGGCACTATCAGCTGCTCTCCTCTATGGCTGCCGCAGGATCTCTACTCAGGTACATTCCTGGGCCCTACGTACTGATGCAATTACAAAGACAGCAGCTATATTTCTATAGTAGTTTGAGTTTTGTTATGTTATCAATATTTCTACAGATGTACTGTGGAGAGCATTCTAACTGGTTGTATCAATGTCTGGTGTTGAGAGGCCGCTGACCGGATCAGAAACAGCTGCAGAAAGTTGTAAACGCATCGTGGGCACCCCAGTATCGAGGACATCTCAAGGGCCAGTTCCATCATTAAGGACCCGCATCACTTGGGACATGCCCTCGTCTCACTGCTACCATCAAGGATGAGGGACAGGAGCCTGAAGACACACACTCAGTGTTTCAGGGGCAGCTTCTTCCCCTCCGCCGTCAGATTTCCGGACGATGAACACTCACTCAGCATTTTTGCTCTCTTTTGCACTACTTAAATAATTTAACGTTATATATATATTTCTTATTGTAATTTGTGCCTTTTATGTTATATATAGCAATGTACTGCCACCACAAAACAACAAATATCATGCCAATGATACTAAACCGGAGTCTGATTCTCATTCCCCACAGAAGCTCATTCCCCTTGCAGACCATAAATCACAGCAGCAGAATTAGACCACTTGGCCCATCAAATTTACTCTGCCATTCCATCATGACAAATTTTATTTTCTCTCTCAACCCCATTCCCCTGCCTTCTCCCTGTAACCTGTGACACCCAGTCTAATCAAGAACCAATCAAATTCCACTTAAAATATACCCAATTACTTGGCTTCCACAGCCTTCTATGGCAGTAAATTCTCTTGTCAGCCATGGTTGCCTCATTTTCCCTTTCGAATGCTTCTTCTTTGGAATGTATCTTTCCCGTGCCTTCCACAGAAACTCTAGCTTTTGCTGTTCTACTTGTCTCTGCTGGTATCCCCTTCCAGTCCTCTCTCATATCTCTGCAGTTCCCTTTCCTCAACTATAATATGAATACCCTGCCACCTTGCACGTGGGTGGCTGCATTCTTCACACGGGAGGAAGAGTAGGGAGTCGATGGAGGATGTGAAGTGTATAGATTGGGTAGATGATTCCAAACATTCTCCCCACACACAGAAGAAACAAGAGAAAATCTGCAGATGCTGGAAATCCAAGCAACACACACACACACACACACACACACACACACACACCCCTGGAGAAACTCAGCAGGCCAGGCAACTTCCATGGAAAAAAAGTAGTCAACGTCTCAGCCTGAAACGTTGACTGTATTTTCTTCCATAGAAGCTGCCTGGCCTGCTGAGTTCCTCCAGCATTGTGTGTGTGTTCCCCACAGTAGAGATGTCCACTGCTATAGGACAAAGGTCAAGGGTAATGTGCAGGAGGGTGACAGGGGGCCTGAGGAAGATTCTTTTCATGCAGAGGGCGGCTGGAATAAACTGCCTGAATGGGTGGTGGAGGTTTAGACTCTCATAGTGTTTAAAAATGTAAGAGTTTGAAAGTATACCTTCTACCCCACTGTTAACAGACCTCTTGTACAATAAGATGGACTTTTGGCCTTACAATGAACCTCATTATAACCTTGCACTTTATCGTTTATTGTTTTACCTTGTTCTATCTCAATGCACTGCGTAATGATCTGAACTGTAAGAGCAGTATGCAAGACAATTGTTCTTTTACTATATTTTGGTGCATGCAACAAGAATAAGCCACTGCCAGAACCAACGCAGATTCTTTTAACATTCTCCAAAATATCAGCAACTTTACTTCACAGATCAACAATGACATTTTCTTGCCTCGGTAAACAAGATCAGAGACACTTCTGCACCCAGAGTGCCATTTCACTCAGAATGCGACAACAATACTTCACATCTTCACTCTGTCCCTTCGGAGAGCCTTGGTTAGAGAGAGGGGTGGAATAGACTTTAGTTTCATAGTAATTCACCGGCTGATCCTGGAGACAGTTGATCCATGTTCCAGAGCAGGACTTTAAACATCAATTGGGATGACTGATGATCTGGGAGGATAGGAGGGACCAGCCATGTTCCTGTGTGGAATTGAACAAGGAATGTCTGCTTATTGCTCTCTTTAGAGAGCGCTGTGATTGAGAGAAGGAACTTTCACAACTGTAGGGAGGCCCCAATGCAATTTATAATCAGGAAGGTAATGGTGATAATTTTTTGTGGCTTCTGTTTGTTGGGCTTGACCATGAACATTGTGTCCTAACTGTTAGGCCAGTACACGGGCCAGGGCGGTACGATACAGTTTCCAAAGCAACAAGCTTCCCCTCTCCATGTGGCTGATGACACAGCAGAGACGGATACAGTTTGGCACCAGTGGCATCGCACCAGTTGCCAGTCAGCAGTGAACATAATGTAGGACTGCCTCAGGGATTCCAGCTCTGAAATTTTCCGTTTTACTCCTGAATCCTTCTCCGTGAGCGGGCAACTGAGGCTTGAGATCTGAGTATTCCTTCTCCTAGATGTATTGCTAATCACAGCTGATGAGCCCCAGTAACCCACCTTTGCCCCTTCTCCTGTCAGCAAAAATGGTTTCACTGGGCTTTGTAACTAAGCTAGGTGTGAAGGCCAGGAGCTAGACTTGGATGTCAGTGGCTATTTGGGATACATGCCATTGGGAGTATGAACTAGGTAGTGGGAACTTACCCACGCCCGACTATGACAACCATTGGGTTGCTGTTACAGGGCTGAAGCTGTGGCAGGGAGTTCAGATGTAGTGAGTGAGGTCCACCAGCCTCTAGTCATCAACGTGAGAGATACACTGAAATCTCCCCCAGCCTTTGGAACAGTGCCTGTGGATGTCTCTCACCCACTGGAAATGGACACACAATGCCATCAAACCTCAGCACCTACATTCTGTTCAAACACAAGTCTTGCTCCAGGCAATATCTATAACTTGCAACAGGCATCAGAGTCTGGCCTCAGTAATTGGAGGTGTGGTACTCCTGGGATATCGTTAACTAGGAACACAATAAATCATTTGCTGGCCTGTTTCAGTAACTCCAGTGGGTAACTACAGGCTAGTGAGTCTGACATCAGTATAGCGAAACTTGGAGAAAATCCTTAGGGATATGGTTTATGTACGTTTGGAGAGATGGCAGTTATTCAGAGACAGACAAAGTGGGCGATATCTCACTTACTTGGTGAGCTTTTTTGAGGCAGTAACTTGGAAAGAGTCATTGTATACGGTGGAGAAACAGGCCATTTGGCCCAACACTTCCAAACCAACCAAGTTGTCTACTGTCTGGGTGGTCTCCAGCCCCTTGGTATGAACATCGAATTCTCCAACTTCCAGTAATTCCCTCCCTCTCCCTTCCCTTATAACACTTTCACTCTGCTTCCTCTTTTAGCTGCCTGTCACCTCTCTCATGATTCTGTCGTCTTCTACTACCCATAGTGCTTTCCCCTTACATTCCTTCTTCACCTCTCCGGCCTTTCCCCTCCCCCATCCCTTGATCCTTCCTCCAATTGGTTTTTCACCTGCACCTTCCCCCTGCCCCCTCCTTCTTCAGTCCTGACGAAGGGTCTCGGCCCAAAACGTTGACTGCTTCTTTCAATGGATGCTGCCCGACCTGCTGAGTTCATCCAGCTTGTTTGTACATGTTGATTCTGCTATCCAAGTGACTTTTAAACACTATTTGTACCTGCCTCTACACTTCCTCTGGCAGCAAATTCCACATATCTACCAATCTGTGAGAAACCATTCCCCACACGCCCCTTTTAAAACATTCACTTTAAATTTATGTCCTCTAATTTTAGACTCCATTGTCCTGGGGAAAACAAAAACTATAATCATTCATCTTATATAAACTCCTCATGATTTTATAAGGTCACCCCTCAACCTCGTAGACTCCAGGGAAAATCGCCTAGCTTATCCACTCTCTCAAGCTTACCATTGCTGTGAATCTTCGCTTCACTCTGTCCGGCTTAATAATATTCTTCTTATAGCTGGGTGACCACAACTACACACAGCTCACTAAGAGCTCACTTGTACAGTTATGAAGATTGATGAAGACTTTGACAAGGTTAATACACATGGGACCTGAGTTGAACTGGCTAAATGGATCTGCTGATAGGAGGTAGAGGGTGGTGAACCAACAGGTGTTGGAACCCTTGCCATTTGTGTGAGATACCGTATATTAACAGCTTGCATATCGCGGGTATGATCGGTAAGTTTGTTGATGACAGCAGAATTGGTGGTGTTAGGTGGATAATGGTTGTCTAAGCCTACAGCAGGATATAGACCAGATGGGAAATTAGGCAGTGTGCTGGCAGATGGAATATAATCCCAGCATGTGTGAGGAATTCAATTAGGAAAAGGACCTATATAACCCTAATCCACCATCGATCCAACTCTTCCCTCCCACATAACCTTCCACTTTTTTAATCTAAGAGTCTCAGCTTCTATCACCACCCCTTGCAGTGCATCGAGGCATCTACCACTGGCTAAAAAAGCGTCCTTCTGACCTCTCCCCTAAACCTTCCTCTAATCACATTAAATTAGCCATTCTCACTCTGGCTGTCTACTTTATCAGTGTTTCTTGTACTCCCCTCTTCTGCTTATGCTCCAGAGAGAAAAGTCCTATCCCACTCAGTCTATCCTCATACGACTCACCCTCTAGCCTGGTAAATCTCCTCTGCACCCTCCCTAAAATCTCCATGTCCTTCCTATAATGAGGTGATCAGAATTGAGCACAATTTTCCAAGTGTGGTCTAACCAGGGTTAGACCTGCAACATTACCTGGTGGTTCTTGCTCAATTCCCCGACGAGTGAAGGCCGACACGCCGTACACCTTCTCAGTCACTCTATCAACCTGTGCACAGCTTTGAGAGATCTGTGGATGTGGACCTGAAGATCCCTCTGTTCCACCCCACTGCTAAGAATCCTGTCATTAACATTAAACTCTGCCTTCAAGTTTGACCGTTCAAAGTGTCAGAGGTACATTGTTGGAGCAGGGTGTTAAACTAAGGCTCTGCCTTGCCCTCAGTTCTCACAGATATTGTGACTCCATATCAGCAGGCACAAGAGAAGGATCCCAGATATCTTCAGATCATTATTCTCGCAAGGTGTCAAGCCCTGATGGAGTACCCAGTCAGGCTCTGAAAACCTGCACCAACCAACTGGCAGGAGTGTTGAAGGACATCTTCAATCTCTCACTGCTGTGTTCCATGATTTCCACTTGTGACAATCTTACCAGTGCCCAAGTAGAGCACGGTCAGCTTACGCCTGCAGCCCCCTCCTTTTTGAGAATCGCAGTGACTTTTATATTTCCATCAGACAATACATCATCTCCTAGCCAACGAAACAGCTATTTCTTATTGATTATTATTATATCTGTGCTTTTAGATTTAGTATTTAGGACGTATATTATCTGTATGTTTGCACTGATATTATTTTGTGTATTTTTATCAATAAATACTGTTAAAATAGTACCATCAGACTTCAACGGACCTGTCTATCCTTGCTGGTAAGTGACCCAGTTACAGGGTTCGTAACAACTTGGGGTTCTCGTCTCGTGATTTGATACCAAATTGGGGGGCCAGTAAGTCAGGCTTGTAAGTCCAAACTTGGATCTGGTTACGTGGGTAGCCAGACAGGAAACCAGCAAAGATGGACATGGGTGAATTTATAGAAAACCCGACTCTGGAGGTGCTAGAGGCGGCCTCCAAATCAGACTTGATAAATTTGGCGAAGGGGTTAAACCTCGCAGGGGTGAGGTTGTCAATGAAAAAGTGAGAGATGCGACAGGAAGATATTGGGAAGAATGTGTTTGCAGCTGAGGTATTGGAAAATATCCCTGAAAAGGTACCAGCTAGTGGGACGGCTCAGTTAGAGTTGGAGAAATTAAGGTTGGAACATGAAATTAAGGTAAAGCAGTTGGAAGCAGCTGAGAAGGAGAATGAAAGAGCCGAGAGAGAGGGGGAGCATGCGCTCCAGCTAAAGGAGTTAGAGGTGAAACGGGAGCAGGAAAGAGCTGAGAAACAAAGAGAACATGAACTTCAGTTAAAACAGCTGGAAGCAGCTGAGAAAGAGAAAGAGAGAGAGAGAGAGAGCCAAGAAAGAGAGAGAGAGAACTGAGAAGGAGAGAAAGTATGGGGAGGCAGAGAAACAAAGGAAACATGACTTGGAGATGGAGAAGTTAAGACAAGGGTGAAGAGATCAAGGGTCAGACCGAGAGGAGAGGTTTAACGTTAATCCGGAGTTGAGGTTCGTACCTCCGTTGATAGTTATTTCTTGCTTTTTGAAAAGGTGGCAGTGAATCAGAAGTGGCCCAGAGGTCAGTGGGTGACGCTGTTACAGAGTGTGTTAAAAGGGAAGGCACAGCGGGCATATACGGCGTTGTCCATGGAGGAGGAAGAGGGGGAGAGTTATGACAAAGTAAAGGCGGCCATTCTCCGGAGTTATGAGCTAGTACCTGAAGCGTATAGACAAAAGTTCAGAACTTTAAAGAAAGGGTGGAATCAGATGTATACCAAGTTTGTCTATGAGAAGGGTGTGCTCTTCGACTGTTGGTGCACAGCAGAGATAGTGGAGGAGGATTATTGGCGTCTCAGGGAGTTAATTCTGATTGAGGAATTTAAAGGTTGTGTTTCGGAGGATATCCAGATGTATTTGAATGAGAAGCCGAATAAGTCCATCTCAGAATTTGCTAGGTTCGCAGATGAATATGCCCTAACCCACAAGACAAAGTTTTCCTCGAATAAAAGATCCCAGAGAGACCGTGGGAACGATCGAGAAAGCTCGCCGGCTGAGGCAGAGGTCCCACTGGGAGCTAGTGGTAAGGTTGAGGGGGAAAGGCCAGATGGCCAGAGATTTCCGGGCTTGACCTGTGTTAATCTGGAGAGACACGGGGGCTGAGCTATCATTGATCAGCAGTAAGGTACTAGATTTTGGTCGCAAGACGGGAATGGTAGCTGTGAAAGGAATAAGCAAAGGGTTGGAAATGGTGCCCTTACATAGGGTCATTATGGATTGTGAGCTGGTGTCTGGACCAGTTGAAATAGGGGTGCGATCAGAATTCCCGAAAACTGACACGGACATCCTTCTTGGTAATGATTTAGCCGGTGGTAAGGTTTGGGCAGCAATGACACTGACGAGCCGGCTGGTGAGTGTTGCGGTCCCGCCCCTCGGTTCCAGGATCTATCCCACATGCGCGATCACTCGCAGCATGTCGAGAAAGGCAGCTGAGAACAAGAGCAGTTTAGATCCGGCCAGTTTCGATTTGGCCGAGACGTCTTTGCTGACACTGTACCACGAGGGTTTAGAGGGTGGTAAAACGAAGAGTAGTAAGGTGAAAGAGAGTAAGGGAGAGGAGGTAGACCTGCCCTTAGCGAGGAGAAAATTTATAGAGGCGCGAAATAAAGATGAGAAACAGATAAAACTGTTAAAAGGTCCAGGGTTGGACATAGATGATCTGTCTGGTTTGGCAGAATTGTTTGAAGAAGTTGAAAATGCTAGAGGTGTTCCCGATAGTGAAATGAGGGCAGTCCTAGATGAAAAGGGTGCCCTTACCTTGAAGAAGTCTGCTGGGTTGGTAAATGAGGTTGTTTCAGCCCGCGGGGTTGAGTTTATTCCAGAAGGGAGTTGCCCAGAGAGTAGCTGGGAGGATCAGGGGAATTTAGAATTGAAAATGGTACGGGTATTGAAAGCCTGAAAGAGGCAAACGTCCCGTTTGAGTGTGTCCACGATGTGGATGCACATGGTACTGAACCTAATAATGGAGCTCAGAAAAAGTCTGAGGTATTTGATTCCGTTGACAGGGAAGGCCGTCTTTGTGGGTCAGATAGACGTGGTTCAGTGAAGAGAGGGTTAACCTTGGTAATAGTGGGAAGTGAGAGTTCCCAGGCGTTTGCGCTCGACGGTGTGTTAAAGTTAATGCAGAGCTCAAAAGTGGGGAGATAAATATTATTATTGAAGGAAACGGGAAATATGTAGTTCCCAAATCGAATGAAGAAAATTTAAAGCCTCTGGATCGCTTACAGATTGAGTTGGAAGATGATGGGGGGGGGGGGGGCCCACGCTATTGTTATTCCAGAGTGTGGTGTGAAAAGGCAGAAGCTGAAATGCTGCTTGAACAAAGAGTTCGAACTGAAAACTAATAGCCTGAAGTAGCAACCTGTGTAAAATTAAAGAATTGGGTGGAAATTCAGAAGATGGTCTAAGTTTGGGACACGGTATTGATAAAATAACTCCTATGAAAGAAGCAGGCGAAAGCCTATTTCGCCAGGATACCCAAGCTCCCCACGTGGGAATTAACCGGAAAAGAGACAAGGGTTAATGGGGATGCCATTTTTAAATAGCAAAAGCCGGTTTT
Source organism: Hypanus sabinus (assembly GCF_030144855.1). Classification (NCBI taxonomy): domain Eukaryota; kingdom Metazoa; phylum Chordata; class Chondrichthyes; order Myliobatiformes; family Dasyatidae; genus Hypanus; species Hypanus sabinus. The sequence goes on along the minus strand of NC_082726.1, from coordinate 4,586,433 downwards.
ACGGGATTTCGACAAAGCATGGACCCAGACCATATCCCTACCATCTATGTACTTATCCAAACCTCAAGATTTAGGGTTCAAGTTCATTTGTCATACAGTGAAATATGTCATTTGTGATGACAATGAACACACCCTGAGGGTTGTCGGCAAGCTCCGAAATGTGGAAATCAACCTTCCACTGGCAGCTCATTCCACATCTCCCCACCCTCTGAGTGAAGGAGTTCCCCCTTAAACATTTCACCTTTCACCCTTAACCCATGACTCCTAGTTCCAGTTTCATTCAACCTCAGTGGAAAAAGCCTGCTTGCATTTAACTTATCTATATCCCTTATAATTTTGCATATCGCTATCCTATTATTCTCCTATGCTCCAGAGAATAAGGTCCTAACCATTTAACATTAACCTAGAACTCAGGCCCTCAAGTCCCAGCTGCTGTAACTCTCCCAATCTTTCTTCTCCATTGTGGGGATGAGAACTCAGAGACCAGCCCACGTCTCACTGAGTTATAGAAAGCCATATCTGTGGAATGCAATGCTTCCGTGGGAAGGTTCTACCTTACGTGATGGTTTAGACCTTCACTGTGGGAGGAGGGGAGAAGCCATGGCCAGCAAAGGCAGAGGACACAGTGGGATGGGAAAAATTTGAGGGAGAAATAGATGCTTCACACCAATGCCCATTGAGCATCAGATCCCAGAGCCTGCTGGTTTTCACTTCACCAGCTGACACGACAAGCTGAGGAGGTTGGCACCATGGTAGCATAGTGGTTAGTACAACACTATTGCAGCTCGTGCCATCGGAGTTCAGAGTTCGATCCTGGGGTCCTCTGCAAGGACTTTGTACGTCCTCCGTGGGTTTCCTCCGGGTGCTCACAGTCCAGAGATGTACTGCCGAGTAGATTAATTTGTTCATTGTAAGTTGTCCCGTGAATAGGCAAAGGTTAAACAGGTAGGTTGCACCACGGATCAAAGGGTCTGTTCTGTGCTATATCTCTAAATAACATTTTAAAAATAAAATTTTAAAAATCACTTCAGAAAAGAGAAAACAGACAGGGAATTTCAAGCTGAGAAGGGAGATGACAAGGAGCTTGTCGGGCTGACCAGGGAGCAGCACAGGGTGTGAGGTGATGGCGGTGGGGGGGGGGGGGGTCATGTCAGATAATTCTTGTACTTCATACCATGTTAAAATGACAGCCTAGTTTTGCACTGTGCGAGAATTTAACAATGAAAGCAAGTCTCAGGGTCCTTGATAGGTTGACTGCCGATGTGGAGGCTGTCCACAGCTGCAGAAGGCTAGAAACAAACAGGTGAGCCAGTTAATGGGACATCATGGGACAAACTGTCATTAGAAGGAGAAAAACTCATTGAAACCTCTGCTATGGTCCCAGATTGATTCCAATCTGGTTCTAATCTACCTCCCAGGTAACTGATCTGCCAGCATTGTTCCAGATATCCAGCATCTACAGAACCTCCTGTGTCTTCAGGATCAGCATCCCTGCATTTTGAAAGAAGTAGCAATGGAGAAAGTAGATGTCCCAATGCTCTGCTTCCAAAACAACTAATTTCATGACATACAGCAGTGCTGTCACAGGAAAGCAAGAACAAGGAGCCAACTATTGAGTTCAGGAGGAGGAAATCATGAGCCAATCCTCATCGGGGGATCAGAGGTGGAGAGGATCAGCAAATTTAACTTCCTCGGTGTTATCATTTCAGACAACCTGTCCTGGGCCCAGCTCCCAAGTGCAATTACGAAGAAAGCATGGCAGAGCCTCTACTTTCTTAGAAGGGTATGAAGATGTGGCATGACATCTAAAACACTGACAAATTTCTATAGATGTGGCAGAGAGTATTTTGACTGGCTGCATCACAGCCTGGAATGGAAACTCCAATGCCCTTGAATGGAAAATCCTACAAAAAGTAGTGGATATGACCCAGTGCCACAGGTAGTCTCTAGTCTCACAGGTAAAGCCCTCCCCAGCACTGAGCACAAATAGAGCATTGTTAACCATATAACCATATAACAATCACAGCACGGAAACAGGCCATCTCGGCCCTCCTAGTCCGTGCCGAACTCTTAATCTCACCTAGTCCCGCCTACCTGCACTCAGCCCATAACCCTCCACTCCTTTCCTGTCCATATACCTATCCAATTTTACCTTAAGTGACACAACTGAACTGGCCTCTACTACTTCTACAGGAAGCTCATTCCACACAGGATTGTTACAGGAAAGCAGCGTCCATCATCAGGGACCCTGTTATGGCTATTGGATTTATTGATCATGCCTGCATGAAAATGAATCTCAAGGTTGTATATGGTGACATAGATGTACTTAGATAATAAATTTACTTCGAACTTTTTGGTAGCTGGCAAATGTGGAGTAGATGATCTAGGCACTTGAAAAATGACGGTACTATTGAATTTCATCAAAACGGATTTACAATATGAAATCAGATTTGAAACTCCTTGAAGATATTCCTAACGTGCTGGAGAGAAGGAACCAGAGAACAGGCTATACTTGAATTTTGGGAAGCTTTCAACCAAAGGTGGTATTTAATAACATGGCCACTGAGTGTCCATTGATAATCTTTGCTTTTTGTAAAAAAAAACTGCTTTTGTCTAGCTAATTGATTTGAGAAGCTGCTTTTAACAGGTTTGAGAATCTAAAACTTTTTAGAGTTGTTTCTGCACACCTCTGGGCTGAGTTCTGCCACCCTTATGGTGAATTCCATCAGTCACATTATTAGCTTTGGGACCACAAATCAATAATCAATGCCCCTTCCGGCTTCCAGTGGGACCCTGCATCTTTTGGTTTAATATTAGCTGAAAGTGTGGACATTGCTCCATCTTCCACACTTCCGGATCGATAAAATAAACACAGCGAAACAGAGCAGACCAGCTGCAAAGTGTCCCTTTACAACAGAGATGAGGACAAATTTGTTCAGCCACAGGGTGGTGAATCTGTTGAATCCATTGTGTCAGATGGCTGAGGAGGCCAAGTTATTGAGTATATCTAAAGTGGGGTCAAAGGTTATGTGGAGAAGGTTGAAGAATAGGACCAAGAGGGATAACAGATCAGCCACGAAGGAGTAATGGACCAGACTCGATGGGCTGAATGGCCTAATTTTCTCCTATACCTTTTCGCCTTATAAGCCTCTTCTAACTGCAGATATCTGTCCTTAACTCCTCAATTCTCTTCCCTCCTTTCAAGCAGCATTTAATGTAATCTGTTACCCAATTCCCAGCACCTTCTCCCCAGGGTGGAAACGGCTAATAGCAAGGTGCATAATTATCAGGCGGCGAGGAAAGTAGAAATGTATTTTTTTTACACTGAGAGTGGTTCATGGAACACCCTGCCAGGAGTGTTGGTAGAGGCAGATACATTAGGAGCATTTAAGAGACTCTTAGACAGACACATGGATGATAGAAGGGTGGAGGGAAAGACTGGGTGGATTTAGAGTAAGCTAACAGGTCAGCTGAAGGACCTGTACAGTGCTGTAATGTTCTATCTTCAATATTCTCCAGTTGGCTCCTGACCTTACAAAGTCAATGAAAACCACAGATCCCTAACCTCCTCCTCTTTCAAGTTCATCAAAAACTATTTTTCTTTCCAGAATTAAATGTTGGTGGTTCCTAATTGCTGCCTCATCATCTTCTTTCATCTTTAATGAAGGATTCCAGCAATGACAGACTCAGGAACTGTAATTACCCAGTTTGATGGTTTCCCTGTGTAAGACCAGACTTTCCTGTGGAAATCTCCAGCCTCGTGCAACAAATTCAAATAAAGACTGGCACTGCTTCAACTTGTCATCGATAAGCTTTACAAGTCAAATCAAAGAGTTTTGATGGGTTTGATTTTTCTTTAAATAAATGGATGAGAGGATTCTCTCCTCTGGAGACTCCCAGTGGAGTCAAAGTGAAGTGAGTGATTATCTTAGCAAAGGCTAAATTAGCAAGATAACGATCCCACAATTAGGCTTGTGGTACTGCATACAGGAACAGTGTCTGTTTATTAATATTAATAATAAGAGCAAGTCATTACTTTCATTCTGTATGTTTGTACATTTACCAAGTCTAAACAAATTTAAAATTTTAGAGTAATCTCCTTTAAATTAGTAGATAAACAAGAAGCGTGAGAGGACAGACTAAGAATCACACACTCTTTGGGAGATGTGTCCAATTGTATAGAAGGAGAACTGAGGGAACTGGGTAGTTTGATACGCACAGCTTAATGTGATATTATGAAAACACAGTCAGTTACTGCACTTATTTTTTGTTACACAAAATTGAAATGCGTAGCACCTAAATCCAAGTTACAGGGAAACACGGGTGGAACAGTTCCAGTCTCAATCTTACAACAGAGCGGTGTTGCAGGAAAGCAGCATCCATCATCAAGGACCCCCACCATCCAGACCATGTTCTTGTCTTATCACTGCCATCAGGAAGGAGGCACAGGAGTCCCAGAACACACACCACCAGGTTCAGGATCAGTTATTACCTCTCAACCATCAAGCTTTTGATTCAGAGGGGATATTTTCACTCGCTCCATCACTGAACTGTTCCTGCAACATATGGACTCACTTTTAAGGACTCTTCGTCTCATGTTCTGAATATTTATTGCCTATTTATTAATTTATTATTTCTCTTTCTGTATTTGCACAGCTTGATTTCTTTTGCACACTGGTTGGTTGTCTGTCTCAACGTGTGCAGTCTTTCATTAATTCTATTGCTTTTTTTCTACTTAGTGTGAATGAATCTCAGGGTTGTATATGTACTTTGATAATAAATTTACTCTCAACTTTGAGGATTTAAAGACTTTAGCAAAACCGAGGGTCTAGTACTATCTTGTGATTCTCGTGCATCTCAGAGCGGAGAGTGTTGGTGCACCTGGAACTGCACAGGTCACCACACTCGACCCCGGGATTCATTTTCTTGCAGGCACATACAGGAAAATAAAGAAGCGCAACAGAAATTATGAAAAATTATACATAAAGAGACAATGACTGACAAACAACCAATGTGCAAGCCAAACTGTGTAAACAAAAAATATTGAGAACAGGAGTTGTAGGGTCTGTGGGTTGTGGGATCGGTTCAGTGTTGAGCTGTGTGAATTTAGCCATGCTGGTTCAGGAACCTAATGATCGTAGGGTAACAACTGTTCCTGAACCTGGTGGTGTGGGACCTGAGGCTTCTGTTCCTTCTTCCCAATGAGAAGGGAGCCTGGCCTGGGTGTGGGGTCCCTTGATGATGGATGCTGCTGTTTCATGACAGTGCTTCTTGTAGATGTGCTCAGTGGTTGGGGAGGGCTTTGCCTGTGATGGACTGGGCTGTGTACGTCACTTTTTGGAGGCTTGTCCAATCTTGGGCATTGGTGGCCATGACACAACCAGTCCAGATTCTATCCACTGTTCATCCAGTTAAAAACTGCAGATGCTGGAGATCTGAAATAAAAAGCAAAATGCAGGAAACTCTCAGCAGGTCAGGAAAGTGAAACAGTTCCATCAGATTGGCCTGGAATGCTATCCATGTTCCTCTCTGCCTGACCTCTGAGTGTTCCCTGCATTTTTATCATGCGGCAGAGGAGCAGGCTTTTCAGCCCATCTGACTCATGTTGGCTCTGCAGCTGATCAGTTTGTTGTCAGGGTGTGATGAAATTCCTTCCTGGTGAAGAGTATTATAACAGTAAACAATCTACTGTAATGAAGTGTTTTGAGAGGTTGGTTGTAGCTAGAAATAAACCCTGCCTGAGCAAGACCCAGTTCACTTGCTGCCCCCCCCCCCACGTCTGCAGCGGACCCACTCTCCACTCAGCTTCAGAGCAGCTGGACAACAACAATCTGAACATCAGGCTGTTGCTCATCCACTCTCCTCTGCAGTCAACACCGTCATCCCCTGGTCTCTGTACCTCCCCCTGAAAATGGATCCTTGACTTCCTCGATTGGGAGACCAGAGTCAGTGTGGATTTCCTCCCCGCTGACAATCATCACGGGTGCAGTTCGAGGATGTCTGTTTGGCCTGTTGCTCTACACTCATGCCCGTGTAGCTAGGCACCGCTTGGGCAGTATCTATAAAGCCACTGCTCTTGGCACGATCTCCGATGGCAATGAGGAGGTGTACTGGACTGACACAGACCAGGTTGAGTGATGTCACAACAACAAGCTCACACTCGATGTTAGTAAGTTGGTAAGGAAAGGGAAGTCAGGAGAACAGACACCAGTCAGCGGTGGAAAGGTGGGTAGCTTCAAATCCCAGGGTGTCAATAGTTTGGAGGAACTATCCTGGGCCCAACATATTGAAGCAATCATGAAGGAGGCACATCAATGACTACTTCACTCGGAGACATGGTACGTCACCAAAATTCTAACAGATTTCAACAGAAGTATGGTGGAGGACATCCTAACCGGTTGGATCACTGTCTGGTATGGAAGCTTCAATGTACAGGATCGAAAGAGGCTGCACAGGTTCTAGATTCACCTAGCCCCATCATGGGCAAAACCCTCTCCACAACCAAGGACATTTTCAAGAGGAGACATCATTATTTAAGATCCTCACTATCCAGGACAAGCCATCTTCTCGTTACTACCATTGGGAAGGAGACAGGGGGAGAACCTGAAGACCCACACTCAGTGATTTAGTTTTCTGAACAGTCCACGGACACCAACTCATTATTCCTGGCCTTTCATGCTATTTATTTGCTCTTTACTTCATCGCAATCTTTGCAATGAACTGTTGCTGCAAAACAACTTAAATCAAATAAGTCAGTGAAAATAGTCCCGAATCTGAAATCTGAATACACAGTTACTTTCCTCAAGCAGTAAGGCTGATCAACACCTCCAGCCAGCATCTCCAACTTTACTTCATTATCTCCTGTTGGTCACCTTAAGTACAACCTAGCATCACTTTCTGGACATACGATCAATCTATATATATTACCAATCTTATATTTATTGTGTTTTTATTGTTATTGTGCTCTTTATCTTGGGTTTTTTTGTGCTGCATCAGATCTGGATAACAACTATCTCGTTCTCCTTTACACATTTGTACTGGAAATGACATTAAACAATCTAGAATCTTGAAATACAATGATACAGTGTAAAGAGCAGATTGGTATGAAGATAGCAACGCTCACCTTTCTACTTAATGCCTGTCCTAATGCCTTTAAACGTTGCGGTAGTATCTGTCTCCACTATCTCCTCTGGCTGCTCATTTCAGATAAACACCACCCTCTGTCTGGAAAAGTTTTACTTCTCAGAGCATCTTTGACTTTCCACCCTCACCTTAAACCTGTGCCCGCTCATTGTAGACTCCCCTGCCCTGTGACTATTTACCCTGTTTATGCCCCTCACATTACAACCCTCTAGGAGGTCACCTGTACTTCAGCAGGACAAAGCCAGCCGATCTGATATAACCTCGGCCCTCTTTCCGGGTGATGTCTGATGAAGCAAAGGCACCAACTGCTGGGGCAACAGAGAAACTTGAGAAAGTTAAAAGCTGCACACCACAGCTACCACTGTGCTATTACAGCTCGAGGCGTCAGAGTTCGGAGTCCATTCCCGGTGCCACTTGTACATCCTTCCCGTGTGTGTGTGGGTTTCCTCCCACAACCCAAAGACGTGGTCGGTTAATGGGTCATTGTAACTGTCCTGATTAGGCTTGGGTTGCTGAGCGGGGTAGCTTGTTGGGTCAAAAGGGCCTGTTCCACACGGTATGTCTCAATCGGAGCCCTGCATCGACTGGGAATGCAGAGGACGGGTGGTATAAAGGTGCGTGGGGAGGGGGCTGGCTGGTCACCATGGGAAACAGGTGATGAGGGGGATGATGGGGAGGTGGAGTGAGGTGAGGGAGGGGCTGTAGTTGGGAAGTAGCAGCTGATGGGTGACAGGTAGAGACAAAAAAGAGGGGTAAAGGGGCACTTCTAAACACCTTCCACTTATTGCTTTCCCTTTGAGTAGCTGCTCCCAGGCATCTTACATTATTGAAATGTGCCGTCCCCCAGGTAGGGCCCATCAGCCGTGACAGGCAGCACATCCAGGAGAAGGTAACACTCCTCCGCCTGTCCTGGTTTCACCTACCACCTATCACCTCGGACCTCTTCCTCCCCTCCCCCACCTTCCTCCTCCGACTTCTCTTCTTGTTTCCCAGTCCTGATGAAGGCTCTTAGCTTGAAATATCGACTGTTTATTCTTTTCCAAAGACGCTGCCTGTCCTGCTGAGTTCCTCCAGCATTTTGTGTCTCCACTGCCTTGCAGCTATACCCACTCACAGGGAAGGCTTCTGGAGTGAATCCCGAGGAAATATCTGGAGCTGAGATCCCCAAGGCAGACCCACATTGAGTTCAATGCTGACTGGCAAATCCTGTGACAGTGCTGGTACCAAATTGTATCGGTCGTTGCTGTTCCTTGGATTCACCAGCTGCGTGGAGAGGGGGGGGGGCCTGCTGCGTGAGCAACAGCTTGCTCTCCATATCGTACTGCCCTGGTTTGTGTATTGTAGAAAGCGAGGATGCAACATTGATCGATGGAGGGCCTCCTCCCAGTTGACGTCCCAACCTGACCAACCTTGCCTTCCTCCATAACTCGCTGAACGGCCCTTCCACAGACACTTCAGTCCCTTGCCTGGCCCCATTCTGCACTCTTCCAGCAGGATTTAAGCAGAAGACAACTGGCATTCAGAATCAATGCTCCAGGGGCGTAATGGTTGGTACGACAGCTCAGGGCAAAGCTCAGATTCAGTGCTGACATCTGTAGGGAGTGGAACGTGAGGGTCTCCTCTGCATTTACGGTGCAAAGACATATGGGTTACCAGTTTCATTGTAAATTGTCCTGTGATTAGGCTCGGGCTAAATCGAGGGTCGCTGGATGGTGCAGCTCGAAGGATCGGAAGGGCCAGTTCTGCGCTGTTCTTCAATAAATAGATAACTGGCTGTTTGGAGAAGGGTGAGAGTGCGTATCAGTGGAATGTGCTTTCACCTGTCAACCACACGACCTTGAAGGCAAATTGCTTTAGCATTGACACAGTTACATGGCAGTCTGATTGACACCATTAGATGCAACAAGCTGTTCATCTGAAAGTAACGTGTACCATTTGTTTTTAGGTAGGACTTGGTTTGTAAAACCCTCTCCAGTGCATCTTACAAACTTCACCCTTTCTCAGCTCCTCATATCCAGACATATCAGGAAAGTTCAAAACACACTGCCACAACACCAATGTTTTTACTCCCAGTGGAAGTGCTCATGGCCTCATGGACCATTTACAAATCTGATTGTGGAGGGGTAGAAGCTGATCCTAAAACACTAGGTGTGCATCTTCAGGCCCGTGCCTACTGCCTCATAAGAACAAGACACAGGAGCAGATTTAAGCCAGTTGGCCTACTGCTTGGCCATTCCATTATGACTGGTTTATTGTCCCTCTCAATCCCATTTTCCTGACTTCTCCTGTAATCTTACGAGTCAAGAACCTTTCACCTCAGCTTTAAAAACAGCCCAATGACTCGGCCTGCACAGCCGACCATGGCAATGAATTTCACAGATTCACCACCCACTGTCTAAAGAAGTTCTTTCTTACATTCAGAGACTATGCCCTCTGATCCTGGACTCTTCCACAATAGGAAACATCCTCTCTGCATCGACTCTGTCTAGGCCTAGAAGAGGGCCTGTTCTGGATAGTGAGGACAGGGATAGTGAGGTCACAGCATAACACTGGGATAAAAGTTCCGTTTGGCTCCTCTTTCCTCAGGATACATAATCAGGAGTGTGAGATGACCCTCATGGTCAGGGGTGTGGGGATGATCCACATGGTCAGGGGTGTGAGATGACCCTCACGGTCAGGGGTGTGGGGATGACCCTCACGGTCAGGGGTGTGGGGACGATCCACACGGTCAGGGGTGTGGGGACGACCCTCACGGTCAGGGGTGTGGAGACGATCCACACGGTCAGGGGTGTGGGGACGATCCACACAGTCAGGGGTGTGGGGACGACCCTCACGGTCAGGGGTGTGGGGACGATCCACACGGTCAGGGGTGTGGGGACGATCCACACGGTCAGGGGTGTGGGGACGATCCACACGGTCAGGGGTGTGGGGATGACCCTCACGGTCAGGGGTGTGGGGATGATCCTCATGGTCAGGGGTGTGGAGACGATCCACACGGTCAGGGGTGTGGGGACGATCCTCACGATCAGGGGTGTGGGGACGATCCACACGGTCAGGGGTGTGGGGACGACCCTCACGGTCAGGGGTGTGGGGATGACCCTCACGGTCAGGGGTGTGAGGATGATCCACACGGTCAGGGGTGTGGGGATGACCCTCACGGTCAGGGGTGTGAGATGACCCTCACGGTCAGGGGTGTGGGGATGATCCACACGGTCAGGGGTGTGGGGATGACCCTCACGGTCAGGGGTGTGGGGACGATCCACACGGTCAGGGGTGTGAGATGACCCTCACGGTCAGGGGTGTGGGGACGATCCACACGGTCAGGGGTGTGGGGACGATCCACACGGTCAGGGGTGTGAGATGACCCTCACGGTCAGGGGTGTGGGGACGATCCACACGGTCAGGGGTGTGGGGATAACCCTCACGGTCAGGGGTGTGAGATGACCCTCACGGTCAGGGGTGTGGGGATGACCCTCACGGTCAGGGGTGTGGGGATGACCCTCACGGTCAGGGGTGTGGGGACGATCCACACGGTCAGGGGTGTGGGGACGATCCACACGGTCAGGGGTGTGGGGATGACCCTCACGGTCAGGGGTGTGGGGACGATCCACACGGTCAGGGGTGTGAGATGACCCTCACGGTCAGGGGTGTGGGGATGACCCTCACGGTCAGGGGTGTGGGGATGATCCTCACGGTCAGGGGTGTGGGGACGATCCACACGGTCAGGGGTGTGGGGACGATCCACACGGTCAGGGGTGTGGGGATGACCCTCACGGTCAGGGGTGTGGGGATGACCCTCACGGTCAGGGGTGTGGGGACGATCCACACGGTCAGGGGTGTGAGATGACCCTCACGGTCAGGGGTGTGAGATGACCCTCACGGTCAGGGGTGTGAGATGACCCTCACGGTCAGGGGTGTGGGGATGATCCACACGGTCAGGGGTGTGGGGATGACCCTCACGGTCAGGGGTGTGGAGACGATCCACATGGTCAGGGGTGTGAGATGACCCTCACGGTCAGGGGTGTGGGGATGACCCTCACGGTCAGGGGTGTGGGGACGATCCACACGGTCAGGGGTGTGAGATGACCCTCACGGTCAGGGGTGTGGGGACGATCCACACGGTCAGGGGTGTGAGATGACCCACACGGTCAGGGTTGTGGGGATGATCCACACGGTCAGGGGTGTGGGGATGATCCACACGGTCAGGGGTGTGGGGATGTCCCTCACGGTCAGGGGTGTGAGATGACCCTCACGGTCAGGGGAATGGGGACGACCCACATGGTCAGGGGTGTGGGGATGACCCTCACGGTCAGGGGTGTGGGGATGATCCACACGGTCAGGGGTGTGGGGATGACCCTCACGGTCAGGAGTGTGGAGACGATCCACACGGTCAGGGGTGTGGGGATGACCCTCACGGTCAGGGGTGTGGGGATGATCCTCACGGTCAGGGGTGTGGGGACGATCCACACGGTCAGGGGTGTGGGGACGATCCACACGGTCAGGGGTGTGGGGATGACCCTCACGGTCAGGGGTGTGGGGACGATCCACACGGTCAGGGGTGTGGGGACGACCCTCACGGTCAGGGGTGTGGAGACGATCCACACGGTCAGGGGTGTGGGGACGATCCACACGGTCAGGGGTGTGGGGACGACCCTCACGGTCAGGGGTGTGGGGACGACCCTCACGGTCAGGGGTGTGGAGACGATCCACACGGTCAGGGGTGTGGGGATGATCCACACGGTCAGGGGTGTGGGGACGACCCTCACGGTCAGGGGTGTGAGATGACCCTCACGGTCAGGGGTGTGAGGATGATCCACACGGTCAGGGGTGTGGGGATGACCCTCACGGTCAGGGGTGTGAGATGACCCTCACGGTCAGGGGTGTGGGGACGACCCACACGGTCAGGGGTGTGGGGACGACCCACACGGTCAGGGGTGTGAGATGACCCTCACGGTCAGGGGTGTGGGGACGATCCACACGGTCAGGGGTGTGGGGACGACCCACATGGTCAGGGGTGTGGGGATGACCCTCACGGTCAGGGGTGTGGGGACGATCCTCACGATCAGGGGTGTGGGGACGATCCACACGGTCAGGGGTGTGGGGACGACCCTCACGGTCAGGGGTGTGAGATGACCCTCACGGTCAGGGGTGTGGGGACGATCCACACGGTCAGGGGTGTGGGGATGACCCTCACGGTCAGGGGTGTGAGATGACCCTCACGGTCAGGGGTGTGGGGATGATCCACACGGTCAGGGGTGTGGGGATGACCCTCACGGTCAGGGGTGTGGGGACGATCCACACGGTCAGGGGTGTGAGATGACCCTCACGGTCAGGGGTGTGGGGACGATCCACACGGTCAGGGGTGTGGGGATAACCCTCACGGTCAGGGGTGTGAGATGACCCTCACGGTCAGGGGTGTGGGGACGATCCACATGGTCAGGGGTGTGGGGATGATCCACACGGTCAGGGGTGTGGGGATGACCCTCACGGTCAGGGGTGTGGGGACGATCCACACGGTCAGGGGTGTGAGATGACCCTCACGGTCAGGGGTGTGGGGACGATCCACACGGTCAGGGGTGTGGGGATAACCCTCACGGTCAGGGGTGTGAGATGACCCTCACGGTCAGGGGTGTGAGATGACCCTCACGGTCAGGGGTGTGGGGATGACCCTCACGGTCAGGGGTGTGGGGACAATCCACACGGTCAGGGGTGTGGGGACGATCCACACGGTCAGGGGTGTGGGGATGACCCTCACGGTCAGGGGTGTGGGGATGATCCACACGGTCAGGGGTGTGAGATGACCCTCACGGTCAGGGGTGTGGGGACGATCCACACGGTCAGGGGTGTGGGGATAACCCTCACGGTCAGGGGTGTGAGATGACCCTCACGGTCAGGGGTGTGGGGACGATCCACACGGTCAGGGGTGTGGGGACGATCCACACGGTCAGGGGTGTGAGATGACCCTCACGGTCAGGGGTGTGAGATGACCCTCACGGTCAGGGGTGTGGGGATGATCCTCACGGTCAGGGGTGTGGGGACGATCCACACGGTCAGGGGTGTGGGGACGATCCACACGGTCAGGGGTGTGGGGATAACCCTCACGGTCAGGGGTGTGAGATGACCCTCACGGTCAGGGGTGTGGGGATGATCCACACGGTCAGGGGTGTGGGGATGACCCTCACGGTCAGGGGTGTGGAGACGATCCACATGGTCAGGGGTGTGAGATGACCCTCACGGTCAGGGGTGTGGGGATGACCCTCACGGTCAGGGGTGTGGGGACGATCCACACGGTCAGGGGTGTGAGATGACCCTCACGGTCAGGGGTGTGGGGACGATCCACACGGTCAGGGGTGTGAGATGACCCACACGGTCAGGGGTGTGGGGATGATCCACACGGTCAGGGGTGTGAGATGACCCACACGGTCAGGGGTGTGGGGATGATCCACACGGTCAGGGGTGTGGGGATGATCCACACGGTCAGGGGTGTGGGGATGTCCCTCACGGTCAGGGGTGTGAGATGACCCTCACGGTCAGGGGTGTGAGATGACCCTCACGGTCAGGGGTGTGGGGACGACCCACATGGTCAGGGGTGTGGGGATGACCCTCACGGTCAGGGGTGTGGGGATGATCCTCACGGTCAGGGGTGTGGGGACGATCCACACGGTCAGGGGTGTGGGGATAA